>NC_048597.1:76201483-76208983 GCF_003668045.3 Cricetulus griseus
AGGGTCTCTGAAGAGCTCTCGAGCCGGGCGGGGTCGTCTAGGCCACCCCCACCTTCATTAAGGTTCCCCACTCCGACGCTTGAGTTTTCTTTTCTTTTCTTTTTTTTCTTTTAGGGTCCCGACCACAGGAGGAAAAAAGAAAGAAAAAAAAAGAAAAGAAAAAAAAGCCACTGGGCGATTGAAATGGTCGCATTGAGATGCGTGGAGCCGGCTGCGGCGCGCGGACTCACTCAAGGGGTCAAGTGACGGACGGATTGTTCGCTCCTTCATAATAATATTAATTAAACAATTTGCATGCTAATAAGGTAACAATTATCAGGGCCTCTGTTGAAAGATTCAGGTTATTACAACACGCCAATCTGAAGGCCAGGGGTCAGAGAGTGAGAGGCGAGCGAAATTTCAACTCAAATTAACATTCTGTCAGCTCCAGAAAATGGGATAAATAAAGTCGAATTAATTCATTATAATAAAGAGAGATGGGCTAGGAGCAGGGCCGGCGCCCGCCCCCTCTGCTGCCCTCCCCTCGGGCTGGATTGATCACAGCTCTGTATTCCGAAGCACGCGCCGGGCGCATTCCAGATCGCGAGCGCGACAGAAAACCAGGCGGCGGTGGCCACGGGCAAAATCGAGCCGGATGGGCAGCGTTTACGTGTAGTATTTATAGCGAAAGAAATTAAATTATAGCGAAAAGTAGTGCTCTTGGCCCTTGACCTCGGGATTAACCCTTGCAGCTCACTCCTACTGCCACTAGAAACGGGGAGAGGGGTCCCCCACCTTCTAGGCCTGTCCTCATCTCTGCACATTCCCTCCTCCCTCGGAGACAGAGGGGAGAGTAATTAAGTCCAGCCTGGCAACCCTGCCACAGTCACTGAGAAGCTGGGAGGACTGCAGCCAGGCTGGGGTCCAGGCCCAGGACACCAGGCCTGGGGAACCACCCCTGGAGGGCAGCCTGCTTCCCTCTCTTCCAGCCCAGCGGGTCTGGGCACCTCTTCCCAGTGGGCTGGCACACATCATTCTGGCCTGTCCCTCCTTTCCCCAGCTTGGGGCTTAGCAGCCTAGCCTGTGCCACTTTCATCCAAAGTCAATTTGTCACTGTGTCCAGGGACTGTGATGTTTAGGGGCTCCCTTCCTGGGGGCAAGTGGGTTGGAATGGTCAGAGTACTATGCCTACAAATTTGGGGCCAGCAAAAAAGCCATCTCTCCAGTGACAAACTTGATTTTACAAAGGATGCATACATATCCACCCTGGCTTCGAAGACCTCTTGCTCACAGTCCACACTTGCTCCTTATTTAAGAATATGTCCCCTAATGATTTAGTTTTGAGCCTATCAATATCTTAGAGTGGAGAAGGGAATGCCATCTCCCTGTGAACATAATTTAATTATAATAGATGGGTTAGTACCTCCATTCCATTCTTCAGAGCCAACTCAGGGAGATGTATTTTGGTTGCTGTTGTTGAGGGAAGACATGGGCCATTGGTCGCTATCCTGTTTGCCTTCCTCCTTCCACACCCCCTCCTCTTCCGGGCTGGGGTCCAGGACCCAGATGGGTGGGAGTTAAGTGGGGTTAGGGTGCACCCAGCTGCCTCCACCCTATCTGTACTGATGGGGTAACTACCAATCAAGGAGGAGGGCATCAGGTTAGACTCCTTATAGTTGGGGGCTGCATTTGGCTGGAGTCACTATTTGGAAGTTCTCCTGTCCTTCACCTCTCCCTCCCTCTTTTAGTCCTCCTCTCCTTCCTCCCCCTTTCTTTTTAATGCTCTCCTTCTCTTCCATCTGTCCACCATCCCTTCTGCCCCCTCTCATCCTCCTCTTCCCTCTGCCCACTGCCCACTCTTCTCCCCTGCTTCAATCCTCTGCCCTCCTTCCTCTCATCCTTCCCTTCTCTCTCCTTCCTCCCTCTCTCTTTATTCTCCCTCCTGATCC
Source organism: Cricetulus griseus (assembly GCF_003668045.3). Classification (NCBI taxonomy): domain Eukaryota; kingdom Metazoa; phylum Chordata; class Mammalia; order Rodentia; family Cricetidae; genus Cricetulus; species Cricetulus griseus. The sequence goes on from NC_048597.1 coordinate 76,203,412, forward strand.
TCCCTTCCCTCCTCCCCAATCCTCCTTTTTTTCTCTCGTTTCCTTCCTTCTCTCCATCATTCCCTTCTCTCCTTGCTCCACTCCTCCCTCATCCCCTTTCAACCTCCTTCCCCTCTCCCCTCCCTCCGTCCTCCCCTTCTCTCTCCATCCTCCCCCCCCTCCACCTCCTTCCTCCCTTTCCCTTTCTCTCCCCATTCTCTCCCTCCTGGGCCTGTCCTTCCTTCTCCTTTTTCTTCCTATCCAGTTCGTTGGGACACTTCTCCCCTTCTTCCTCCTCATCCCTTCCCCTCCTCCTCCCTCGGCTGCCTCGGCTCACCGCAGCCCGCAGCCCGAGAGAGGCGGGCTGCTAGAGAAGCCCTTGTAGTTTTAAATTCAATGTGACAGTTTCGGAAAGAGCGGATGATGAATCTCCCATTATTGGATCAGTCTATTTGCCGCTCAATGTCTCTCTGTAATTGGAGCAACATCACTTTAAAGGTTCAGAGAGTACAGCATTTCTGGTGAAAAATCCCCACAACACGCCTGCGAATGTTTTAAAGGGAAATCTATTAGAAAGAGGCGAGGGGCGGGAGCGGCGGGGGCAGGAGTGGGGGGCTCGCCGGGGGCCCCGGGCCGGCCGAGCGCGGCTGTGCCCCTCCCTCCCCACCCCGTCTTGTTGTGACAGCTCCTGATACTGTTTATGGAGGTGCGTGTCAGGTATAATTAGCAATCGATATGGAAAACGTTTCCTTGCACCCAGCACGCCTCTGACGTCAGAGCCGATTAGCGCTTCTTATTGGTCCCAAATTCCCCGGGCCGCGGCTAATTATCGAGAGCTTGATGTTGATAAAGTAAAGCGGCGGAGCGCGGGCCGAAGCATGTGTAGGGCTCCGGGCCCCTGTCCCCGCCGCCGCCGTCCGCGCCCCCGCGCCCCGCCGGCCCCGCGCGCGAGATGATGGACGGTCGCCTCCTGGAGCACCCGCATGCCCAGTTCGGGGGCTCGCTGGGCGGCGTGGTGGGCTTCCCCTACCCGCTGGGCCACCACCACGTGTACGAGCTGGCCGGCCACCAGCTGCAGTCGGCCGCCGCCGCCGCCGCCGCGGCCTCGGTACCCTTCTCCATCGACGGCCTGCTCAGCGGCTCGTGCGCTGCGGCCGCCGCCTCGGTGGTCAACCCCACGCCGTTGCTGCCCGCCGCCTGCGGGGTGGCCGGCGATAGCCAGCCCTTCAAGCTTGCAGGTAGGCTGGAGGCGGGGACACAGGGGAACACAGCGGGGGGTCGCGGGGAGGGGGCACCGAGCCGTCAGGGAGTAGCGACTGGCTCCTCCGTGAGCCCCGCACCCGAGCTGGGTGCAAGCAAGGCGAGCATCTCGCGGGTGACTGAGCTTTGCGGCGTCCTGTGCGTGCCCGCAGACTCGGGGGATCCAGACAAGGAGAGCCCCGGCTGCAAACGGAGACGCACTCGCACCAACTTCACGGGCTGGCAGCTGGAGGAGCTGGAGAAGGCGTTCAACGAGAGCCACTACCCGGACGTGTTCATGCGCGAGGCGCTGGCGCTGCGCCTGGACCTGGTCGAGTCCCGAGTTCAGGTAAAGACCCGGTGTTGCCCGGGGGACTCAGCTGTCCGGCACTGGGCGTGCAGAGAGCCTGGAGGCAGGGCTGCCTTTGTTCTAAGTGGTGGGAGGTGGTTCCAGGCTCCGCGCTGCTGGCGGAGGGTTGATTGTGAGAGTTGAACCCCTTCGCCCATATGGAGGTGAGTAACTCGAGAATGCCAGGGTGATTTGGGAGAGCTCCTGGCGGTGCCCCAGTAGCCACTGCAGTGGCTGCGTGCGATCCGGGAAGCCAGGTTTGGGTTGGCTGCGGCCAGGAACAATGCCTGGAGAGGGGCAAGGCTGCCCGAGGCTCGAAAGAGCACTCCAGTAGGGGACAGAATGGGCCGGGGCCTGGGTGTTCTCAGCCGAGGCTTTCTCCCAGCCCCGAAGCAGACTGATCTGTTTGTTTACCTCTGGCCTGTGAATTATTACGACAGAAACATCCATCCATGGCCTTGCAGGCATAGGGGGAAACATTCGAGGGAGGGAAAGTGGAAACTTATGCGGTTAACACACTGGAAAAGAGGGGAGGTTTCTTTAAAAAAGGTGTCTGAATTTAATACTCTTCTCCCATTAAATTCCTCCGTTCCCAACGCTCTTCGTTATTTGATTTCATGCGGAGCCAGGAGGCAGCATTCTTCTTCTTTCTTTTTTTTTTTAATATAGAGTCAATTTGGTGTAATAAAATTCTAGAATAATGTCTGTATAATTAGATGCTTTTTCTAGAGTACAGAAGCTTTGGGGCCTGTGTCATGGTGGGTGCCTGGGTGGAGGCATACACTGCCAAAATACCCGTTTAACACCTATAGTTTGCCTGAAATGATATTTGGGTTCTGGGCTGCGGCCTGGCCTTTTCTGTTTAGAAATTCATTTATCCAGTTCGTTCTGTGACTTAAGTGAAGTCCGAATATCTTCATTTCCCCTCTAACATGATAATAATTTCTGGTGGTGAGACAGCCTGGAATTTGCACACACACACACACACACACACACACACACACACACACACTCACAAAAGTTTTGAAAAAGAAAAGAGAAAGCAGTTATAGCATCTCGGGATTTGGGATAGTCCCGGGACTTCCGCGCCCGCCAGGCTCCCTTCGAACCGGTTTGGTGTGCAATCGTGCCAACTTTATATGGCCACAACAAAGCATTTAAATAGCCAGTTTCTGCAGGGGGATGGTAGCCCTGGCGGTTCTAGTTTGAGGAACTGTTGTACTCTTTAAGTCCTCCCTGGCTGTCCCAGACAAGGCCTGGCAGAGAGCATGAAGGAGTCCAGAGCTTTTCTGCTCTCCCAGGAGGCCTCGTGGCCAATCTCTGGCCTACTTGCCCGCCTTGCCTTGTAGCACCCCAGGCCAGGCCAAGTTGGGCTACTTTGGAAAGGGTCTTGTTGGTCCCTGGCCTACAGCCCTTCATAAAGAAGGATGTGTGTAGCTGTGCTGGGGGTGGTGGGTTACTGAAGGTCCATCCAAGTTCGGCTTCACAGGCCCTTCCTGAGGAAGAAGTATCCAGATTTCCCTTCATGGGGCACCCTGAAGTGTGGGCTTTGAGAGTCTCGTGGGGGCCGAAGACAGGTGTGGAAGGCACAGCCGTTCCTGCTCATCACCAGGCCAGGCCCCTTAGAACTGTGAGATGCCAGCGAGGGCAAATCGGGGCCTTGCTCGCTGCCTCCCGACCAGGAACTCGCGACAGCGCGTCAGCGCGGGGTCACGGGCCACTCCGGCCTTGCCTGAGGAAGGGGCAGCTCCCTGGGGCCCGAGGTGAGAAGTCAGAGCGGGAATCAGGCCAAGAGGTCCTATCTACGCCCCTTTCGGGTAGATAAGAAGCTGGCCGGAAGCTGCAACCCGAGTATCAGCATACAAGGGCCGGCAGAGAGCGTGCCCTGGCTCTGGTTGTTCATGCTGGAGCGGAGGTCTCTCAGGCCTGCCAGGGGGCGTGCGTGGGAGGCCTACAGCCCCCGCGGCCGCTAGCCAGCCTGATTGTGCCTCCCTCCTCCCCCTTATCCGGCTGTTCTAGGTCTGGTTCCAAAACCGCCGGGCCAAGTGGAGGAAGAAGGAGAACACCAAGAAGGGCCCGGGCCGGCCGGCGCACAACTCGCACCCGACCACGTGCAGCGGGGAGCCGATGGACCCGGAGGAGATCGCTCGAAAGGAACTGGAGAAGATGGAGAAGAAGAAACGCAAGCACGAGAAAAAACTGCTCAAGAGTCAGAGCCGCCACCTGCACTCGCCCGGTGGCCTGTCCCTGCACAGCGCGCCCAGCTCCGACAGCGACAGTGGCGGCGGAGGTCTGTCCCCAGAGCCACCCGAGCCGCCGCCGCCTTCCGCTGCGGCCAAAGGCCCTGGAGCTCATGGCTCCGTTGTCGCGGGTTCTGCTCCGGTACCCCCCGGCGAGCCACCCGCGCCTGGCACCTGCGACCCCGCCTTTTACCCGAGCCAAAGAAGTGGCGCCGGCCCGCAGTCGCGGCTAGGGCGCCCTGCGGACAAGGACACGGTCCCATGCGGGCCCGGAGCAGCGGCGACCGCGGGTCTGCCTAAGGCTAGCCCATTCAGCGTGGAGAGCTTGCTGTCCGACTCTCCACCGCGTCGCAAAGCCACCCCAGCCAACGCCGCGGCTACCGCGGGGCTGGACTTCACGCCGGGGCTGCCGTGCGCACCTCGGACCCTGATCGGCAAGGGCCACTTCTTGCTCTACCCCATCACGCAGCCACTTGGCTTCCTGGTGCCACAGGCCGCGCTCAAGGGTGGAGCCGGTCCTGAGTTGGCGCCTAAAGACGCGCCGCCCGCGCCGCCGGCGCCGCCCGCACCACCAGCACAGGCCAGCTTTGGGGCCTTTCCCGGACCAGGCAGCGCGGCCGACCCGACCTTCGCCCGTCGCAGCCCTGAGGTGGTTGCCTCCCCGGGGCCACCAGCTCCCGCGCCTTTCCGGGACCTAGCAACGGCGGCAGCCGAGAGCGGTGCTGGGGACTGCGCGGACGCGGGGACCGTCTGCCCCGCGGCCCCGTCGCCCCCGCCCCTCGAAACATCGCCAGGCCCGCACCCCAGAGCCCCCAGCCCAGCCGGGGAGCCAGCCACCTGCGGCGCCGTTGAGCCGGGCGCTGCGACAGGACCCAGCGCCCCCGAAGGCGAGGAGGTGGACATGGACTGAGCTAGGCACAGAGGTTGGAAGAGGCGCCTAGCCGGCCGCGCCCGCTCGCTTAGCCTCGGACTCCCAATGAATCAGGTGATTGGCTCTTAGAGACACTGCTTTTCCCTCCTGCTTTTTGTTTTATTCCTTTTATTATTATTTTTAAAGACAAATGAAAACGCTGTGTCGATGGGGACCAGGGCAGCAGCTGCAGGTCCTGGGGTGAGCTCCCCTCCTCTGGAGGGAGCAACACACCCCGAATCCCCTAACCCACAAAAAAAACCCCACAACGAGAATCCTCAGCCTTGTAAAATGCAAAAATGTCTAAGAATATTTATATATGTACCATTTTTTATAAATAAAGCTGGGCAAACGCAAACTCTTGCCTCCGTCGTTTTTAAATTTGGGGCTACTCCCCATACCCCGCCTTCCTCCTTACAATGACCCACTCCTCTTTTGGAGGGTGGGCCTGGGAGGGGACTCTGCACCTCCCCCCCAGGTCCGCGCTCGGTGCTTCCTTTTGTGTGCGTGTGTTTGTGTTTTCTGATTGAACAAATGTATGCAACCTCAGCTCAGCTTCCCCTCTCCGAGCCTCCCCCGCAACTCCCCCTCCTACTCGGCGCCACCTCCCCCCTCGCGTTCACACCATACACACACACACACACACACACACACACACACACACACCACCCCCGCGCGCACCCCCGCACACTGGCACACGCCGGGGGCGCGCGGCGCGGGGTGACAGGAGCCGGGGGCTGCAGAGGGCCGGGCCGCTGGGCTCCTGCAGAGTTTTGATATGAAAGTAATTATTTTCCGGTGGCGGCTGCGGGGACTGGGTTTCTTGCCCAAAGGGTTATTATACATTACCGATTT